>NC_041335.1:2685008-2692508 GCF_004354835.1 Perca flavescens
TAAATGTGCCAGTGCTATTCCCCTAATACAACAAGAAAATACATATATGAAGAGGAGACAAGTTTAAGAGATTAAAAAGTTAAAATGCTGGTGATTTAGGAAATAGAGCTTGTTCCTACAGTACCATGCAGTTATTTTAAGTCTTAAAAATCAATCAATTACTTCAGTCAATGGAACGAATAACAGGATAGAATAATGTCAAGTAAATATTTTCTTATTTACTTGTGATTTGTTCAAGTCAAGTCAAGTCATATTTATTTAGAAATTTAAAAACATCCCACGTTGACCAAAGTGCTGTACAAACCAGAGCAGATTTCTAAAATCAAAAAAATAAATAAAAGTAAAATACACACACTCAACAGAGGGGGCAGATCTGATAGGGAGGTGAATGCTGTTCCACAGTCTAGAGGCCAGCAGAGGCGCCCCCGATCGCAGGACAACCAGGAGCCCCAAGACAGCCAACCTGAGGGACCTGGAGCTAGAGTAAGGGGTTTACGAGGTCTGCAATATCCTGGTTTCATTTGTCTCGGTTCTGAGATATCCAAATCTGAGATTTCTGCATCCGTCCCAGTAATATGTAGTTACTTCTACGGTCTTTTTTGTTGCTGTTTTTGAAGTTTGTCACCTTTTTTTGAAAAAAAAGCTAACTGGAGATTTGACCTATTCTTGCCTTTCTTCCTTACTGTCCTTTTTTTTTCTTCTAAGTTTTTGAAGTTTGTTGCTTATTTGAATTTGTTGTTACTTTTGTCACCCTAGTGTTGCCTTCCTTCTTTCTACGGTGTTATTTTGAAGTTTTTATTACTATTTTCGACCTATTCTTGTCTTATTGAACATTATTGAAAAAAAGCTTGTCAGCATCTAAATGATGCTGACAGCCTGATTCATAGATAGAACTATCTGCCTGGTTAAGCACCACAGGGAGTCAATTAGAAATATCTTTTGTACTTTTGGTGAACTGACCCTTTGAGTCAAGTAACAATACCTGATCAAGACAATTCTAGAGACAAGATCTATTTTCATTTTTAAATAAATTAAATTAGCCCACCAGAGTCTAGCACTGACCACTCCTCATCAACCTCACATGTCATGAACGGTCCTAGGAAAAAAGAAAAACACAAAAAAGGGTTCTAGTACTGACGCTATCCACCAGCTTGGTGAAGGGACTGCTGGAGTTCCAGCTGCACCACTTCTTGTGCAGCTGCGGCAGCGGAGGGAGGAAGTCCTGGAAGGTGCGTACGCTCCACGCTCTCGGCCTGGCTAAGCCACCGCTGCTGTCCTTGGTGGACCTGGTGCCAGTGGGTGAGGTGGTGGGGTCTGGTGAGGGCCAGTCACTTGCAGGGCTGGGGCCGGTGTCACTGTGCCGCAGAAACCTCTCCCGCTGCTGAGGGACACAGATTGCACATATGTAGAAATTAAACTGAGCAGTGTGGGTCTGTCTGCACTGGGCTCCAACAGAGGGCTTTTAATACCAAAGATGCGTGCGCGATTCAATAACAAGACTGCTGCTCCATGCAGGTCAGTGACTATTATAGAGCTATATGTAGCTGCAGTTGAGTGCTTAAGCATAATGCCACCTCTGATATATGAGCTGTTTATGTTGTGTGCTCATCTTCATTCCTAATTAGTTTGTTTAACCCTCCTGTTGTCCTGGGGTCAAATTTGACCCATTTTCAAAAACGTTTCTATATCAGAATTTTGGGTTTCTTTCAAGCAAAAAGAAATAACGTGGATGGCTAGTTTCCTAGAACGCTCTTCACAAGTAAAATAAATGTTCAGTTCACTACTTTCATTGAATTTGGATGTTTTATTCAATTTTATAGCATTTCAAAATTGATAAAAGAATGTTGAAAAAAGTGAGTAAAATGTTGGAAAAAACAACAAAAAAGGTAAAAAAACACTAAAACAAAAAACTTGGAAAAACAGAGACAAAAACATCAGGAAAAGCAAAAACAAAAAAGTGTCAAAAAAGACCACCAAGATTTCATTTTAAATTTTGACCCAGAAATAAATAATTGCATGGTCTAGCCAAATGTTTGTTTGCTACACACATATATTTTATCAATCAAATTATTTTTTAATGTATTTTAGCATGTTTTTTTAAACTACAGTCACGGTGGGGCGGCTCGGGTTTGAAACTTAGACAAAGTCATATTTTCTAATCTCCAGTTAGCTTTTAGCACTGACTTAATGTAGGGCCCTGTGGAGTCTGTCTTATAGCTTTTTTTTGCAATTCCATTTAAGATTCTGTTATCTCAGAAACTATTAGGTTTTACATTAATGCTGCCATAAATTCGTGACTTGTCCCAACTGTGCCCTGGCTGGAAAAAAATAAAATAAATAATACTTCCCACCGTGCTAAACAACGTTTTAGGGGGGAACCCTGCATTGGTATTCATTAATGAACACATTTTTATATCTGGACCCAACAGTCTTTTGGCCTGGCACACAGCAGTTGGATATCATATACATCAGAGGCAAAATGACCCTTTTTTTCCAGGCAAGACTGCCAGTGGACATGCTACTGTACTGCTTAAGCATCGATTGAAAGGCTGGAATTAGATGGTGACAAAGGCGCTGGCTTTTCTCATGGTAAATGTTAATGAAAACAGATGGATAATACTATCAGGGAACATCTTACATTACCTCTTAAACAGCCACACTTTTTTTGTGTCAACCAGAATCAGCACTCTGTAGTCGTATCACTGCATGCAGCAACACAGTCCTTATGGTACCCTACCATAAGAACCGACCGGCTGCCAGTCTGCTGATCGCACCTGCTACATTTACTCCTAACACTTGAATTTCTATCGCCGATTGTGTTGGTGTACTACATTAATGGATTAACAAGAAGGAACTGTGCTGATTAGCTTGGCCTGCTCAGTCACACAGCCAGCCGGCCAAGTGTTTGTGACTCACGTACCGATCTCAACCATTTATTGGGTAAAGTAAAGCTGTCATTAGAACAGCAGGGGGTTTGGAATGATTTCAGTCGCGTTTGTGATGTTGTGTGTATGACAAAACTCTTACCATCTGCACTGTACTGTACATTACAGGTTCAAGCAAATGATTATCTGAGAGGAGGACTCTTTACTGTATTGACACTGGTCATATTTGCTTCAGCAACCAGGAGAGGCTGATCAACAAGTTGGATGTGCAAAGGCCACGTTATCCTTCCTGATCGGTCAGCTGCTGTTGATCGGGGGAGGGGGAAGGTTTTAGGGGTTGCAACCATCAGACAGAAAACGAGTCCTGATAATCCTTCACACAGAGTCACTAGCAGCTAGATTTGTCTAGACAAGAATTAGCTAGGGGTTTAAATAAAATGTTCTTTTGGTCACTAAAGCTCCACGAACACAATGGTAACTTTAAGATTTGACACACCAGGTGAGAAATCAGCCACCCGGTGGGGTCTGAGACCCTTAGGGGCGCCTGGAGGAGCTTGATTTACTCCCCAGAAAAATATGAAATAGTTGAATTAAGTCTCTTGAATTTCAGACAGCGGGAAATGTACAAGACCTTGATCCAGACTTCTCCGCCATGGTCTCTTCACTCCGCCTACAGCAAAAAAGGTTTTAAAGGCTTCTCATTGCCATAGTGTAACTAAATTGAAACTGTCCTTCGAAGGGGTCCTTTGCAACAAAATGTTATCAAATGTGGGTTAATGGCTAAATGCGCTACTGGGGGTTTGTGGCATGATAATACCACGCAAACCTGAAGGTTCATCTGGCAATTACATTGAGAAGATGCATTTTTTTTTTCAGTGACCTTGGTCGCTATTAGCACAAGCAACATTTCTCAAACATTATTTACATGGATGTCTGCATCAAGGACACACACAGGCAGACCACACACACACACACACACACACACACACACACACACACACACACACACACACACACACACACACACACACGCACACACGCTGGGAATCTGGCTCTGTAGATAATACTCCATTAGCCTAGGCTGCAGAAAAGCTTGCCAGTCCTTCAAAAAGCTGCCAATGCTGTTTTATGCCAACTCTTATTCCAAGAGAATACAAAAGAGAGCAGAGAAAAAAACGTTTGGTCAAACCATTGCTTCTTCTTCAACACTTCTCCCATCTTTTAATTATCCCCACTTTCCCTTTATGTCCTCATAGTTTTCATGGATTTAGACTGTACCACGAGTACGCCATTAAAATGGTGTCAGTCTTATTAGGAACACTGGGCCAATTCAAAGCAATAAATGCCCCGTCACCTCTGTTCAGGGATCATTTCCCCCAAAGAGAGGATATCACCCACTGAGAGTTTGGCCATGAGATTAAATAGACACTTTTACTGTCCACTGTATAGCATCAAAGCTACTTTCCGATAAAACCTATGTTGAGATATTTCAGTCTGGACCAAAGTGGCGGGCCGACCGACTGACACTGCCATCCATAGAGCCACGCCGCTAGCGTGTCGTTTTGTAGGGCTCCTGAATGGATAACTTGGTGGACAGGAACATCCTGACTAGGTGACAACAAAGACAACTGCATTGGCATGAAAATAGGTCTTATTACCGTGTGAGGTGAGAAAGGTAGCCTGCTTGAGCTGGGAGCTGAAGATACAATGAAAACCTCATCTGCACCAAGGTCGAGTTCAGTCAAACCGCTGCAGGACAGGTCCACCTCGGCACTCTGGGAAACGTCCCCGCCAGCACTGACTGCAGAAACACAGAACGAAAATATAGACACAAAATACATTTAGAGAATTGATGACAATAATCGTTTTGAGTAGAAATGAGTTGGAGCACAGAGCACAGTAAGGACTGTTTGCCACTCAGAAAAGCAGCAGAGCGTATGATGTTGTACTGCAACTGAAATGGTTCAATGAAACAACATGCAGAGTAGGCTAATCGCAACTGCTGCTTTGTTTATAAGAAATGAGTTATGGTGTAAACTCCTTACACCGTGACTGGAGCACACAGAGAGGGGGACTGTACTCCCCATTTGTTCAAACTACTCCCAGGCTGCTTTGTGGGTTAAATGCCACAACCCACAAATCTCTCAGCCTGGTTTCAGTCCCACTGAGAGAGAGAGAGAGAGAGAGAGAGAGAGAGAGAGAGAGAGAGAGAGAGAGAGAGAGAGAGAGAGAGAGAGAGAGAGAGAGAGAGAGAGAAAATGTGGATTGTTCCAGGATCAAGCCTCTGTGCAGCTTTAAAACTAACACAACTTTCCTTTCAATTGAAAACTTAACAGGCCCACCCAGAGGGTTCCTCGTACACACTTTGTTTTCATTTAAAGTCATATTTTACAACATATTCATAACACAATAGCGATGTATGCTAAATCTTTCCGAGGACAAATCCTGTTTCCCATTTCCAGAAACAGCAGTGGCAATTTTCTTGGAATAAATAGAAGAAGAACTGGGTGGTTAGCATGAGCAGAAATAACCATACAAACAAAGTGCACCACCTCCAGCTCCTCATCAGCAGAACATCCAACCCTGCACTCACTGTATGACTGACAAGTAATCTCCTGAGAGACATCGCAGCATTCGTGGCACATTCCTCAAATCCCAGACCATCACTTTTAAATGGCTGCACTAAAACGTTATCAGATCACGGCTTTACCAGGAAATGAATTAATGGTAGATTTATATTCCTGAAGGTATTATTATCATTCCTGGAATTGTTCTAGTCAAAAGTCTTAACATGTTGTGTAAATATAAATCAAAATGAATGGCATCCACAGTAAGTGCAATTCATGGGCTCGCTGCAGTGCCTCTCAGTGATTTATTTGTCTTAGGAGTTTGCAAGAAGAAGTGAGACCAACCAGAATATAAATTTACATGAATACAGCACTTTGAATTGTTTTAAAGGTCAACATCAACAGCAATTCCATATATCAATCTATCCATTGTGTGTGTGTGTGTGTGTGCAGATGTGTGTCGTATCGTCCCAACCTGAGTGTGGCGGGCTGTCGTTGTTGTTGTCCTGCTCTGTAGTCGCTTCCAGGTCGGTCTGATTCTCAGCCATCAGCTGCAGCTCGCTGACCTCAGCCCCGGTGTTCTGGACCCCCTCCGGCACCTGCAACACCAGCACAATGCCGTTTAGTTTCTCCACGGTGCTTCATCATGACACCAAACACGTTTAAGTACATGTGTTCCTAGACGGGATCAAGCCCTAAAGCCAGCCGAGGCAATGTCTCGCAATGCACAGAGCCACAGCACAGCACAGCGGTAGTCAACACAGATTCATGTATACATTGTGCATACATAAATGTTGTTTTTTTGCTGTGTGTGTGTTGTCTACATGCGTGTATTAGAAGTACTCCTTTTCACAGGTGAATATCTCATAAACTTAGCACACAAAACCAACTATCTGCATGACTCCATACTAGTAGCAGGAAGTGAAATAATATGTTTTTGTGATTGGGGTAGCAACTAAAAATCGTTTACCATTATCAATTTGCAGACAATTTTCCGGCTTAAATTGTATCTATAAAATGTCAGGAAATAGAAAAAAAAAAATGCCATATAATATCCCACAGCACAAAGTGGTGTCTTTAAATGTCTTGTTTTGTCTGATGAACTGTCCAAAACCCAAAGATAATCAGTTTACTATCATATATGATAAAGAAAAGAATCAATCCTCAAATTTGAGAAGCTGGAACCAGATGTTTGGTATTTTTGCTTACAAAATGACAAAAATTAGACAAAGATGAGTATTACTTAAAAAATAGCTATAAAAGTACTTTGATGCAAGATGTCATTGTTACCAAGACACAACTAGGTTATAGATAACAAAAGCTAACAGGCTTTAATATTATTGATATACAGCCTTTAGGGAGTTACTGCAAATGTGTTCCTCCTCTGAGAGCATCATAAAACATGATGCGAAGAATCTGAATAACACAAAGTACAAATTTCAGCAGTTTCAAACTCATTATTTCATTATACAAATCACTATATCTCGTTTCAAAACTGCATGACCTGATGTGAACCTGAGGTGGTGCGGCTCTGTGGGTAGCAGTGGACAGCAGTGGACTTCAGTGGCAAAGAATAAGAAAGACCATGTTAAAGAAGTGTCCAGTGAGCTCCAGATAAAGCTCTGTTTTCAGAGGAATGCCAAACTGACAAATAAGGCAATAGAAGAAGAAGAAGAAGAAGAAGAAGAAAGGTAGGTGAGGAGTGTAGAGAGTAGTCTCGCATTGCCAGACCTTCCCCCACAGTGTTGCACAGGAGGGTCTGGCTAGTCCACACAGCATTCCGGGATGGGAGAAAAACGTCCTCTGGTTTATTGGCATTTCTTTAAACCAATCACAATCGTCTTGGGCGGTGCTAAGGGCCGAGCGCCCCAGCACCGCTGCAAAATAACCTCGGGAAGGAACATGTGTACGTTCAAAAGTAGTTTTAGTCGTGCAACAGAAAACTCAGATTGGACAGATAGTCTAGCTAGCTGTCTATATTTACCCTGCAGAGATCTGAGGAGCAGTAAATCGGCCAGAGTTTAAAATTACATCACAAAGAAAGCGGA